>NW_027223831.1:110000-142500 GCF_028538775.1 Myotis yumanensis
GCCGCCCATCCGTTCATCTGCCCAGTCCGAGCCGGACGGGGACTCGCATCCCGGGCGGAGCGCCCCCCGAGGACAAGCCGGGCCCCGACCGTGCCCGCGCAGCACACCCGTCGGCTGCGAACCCGTGTGGCGGGTGCGTGCGGAGAGCCGCTCGAGGCGCGGGAGCGGGAACGCCGGGGGGACGGGGAAGGCCTCCGCGGCCCCCCCCAAAACCCCTTCGGCACACAACGGGAGAGAATCCCCCCGCGCGCCCGAATGCGCACGCGGCAACGCGCGCGTGCACGCTCACGTAACGCGGCGTTTTCCCCGCGACGGACGCCGGCCCCCGGCCCGGCGGGACCCTCCCCCGACTCGGAGGGGGGAGGCGCGGGCCACAGTAAGGCACAAGCTGCGTCGCCGCTCGGCCCCTCAAAGCCGGTGCGAGAGGGGCCCGAGCGCTCGAACACAGAGGCGGCTATCCGAACGCGCTTCCAGAGGAGGGGCGGCGGCTGGGGGGTCCGGTACCCCAAGGCACCCTCTCGGATCGCTAGAGAAGGCTTTTCTCACCGAGGGCGCGTCGTCCCCCAACCCCAGCAGAAACACCCCATCGGGCCCGCGGAGCCACGTGGAGACACTTCCGAGGGAACACGGGGGGGGCCCGGGGGAGGACCCGACCGGGACAGGGTCAAGCACAGGGTGGACACAACAGGCGCTCGCGATAGGGGCCGTTCGAGAGAGAGAGATTGCGCGGGAGGAGCGAGCCCGTGCCGCCTCTGGGCTTCGTCCTCTTGCCTCACCGGGGGCCTCGTCCACAGTTAACTAAAAGAGAGCCCGCGGTGTTGCGTCGGGAACACCGGCACGACGCAAGACGGAAAAAAGAAAAAAAAAAACTACAATAACGGAAGAACAGGCGGCAGCAAAAACAAATCAACTCTCACGGTCAGCCAGCGGCCGGCACACCCGCTGACTCGGCCCCGTCGCGGTCGCCCGCGCGGCACACGTTGCGAGGGCCCGGCCCCCCCTCCCGCGAGGGGGGACGGGCGTGCCTTCCCCTTATCCGGCCAGACTCCCCCGGGGCTCCCCTCCAGCGCACCGCCGACAGCGGCGGCCCGGCGGGGGGCTCGCGGGGAGCGGGAAACGACACCACCAGCTCGGCCTCAGGCACCTGCAGGACAGCCCGGAGCGCTCCAGGGGCACCCGCCGAGGGCCAAGGCGAAACAGCGACCGCACGCCCAACGGGGGAGGCGCGTGCGGCGCGACGACGGGACGCCCCCTCCCCGCCGCGAGGAGGGGCGCCCGCGACAACGCAAGCCGGGAAAGGCGAGCGGAGGGTGTCCGCTGCGTCAGAGAGACCACGGGCGTGACACCGAGGTCGGGCCGGGTTCCGCACCCCTTCCCTTCCACGCACCGCCGTCGGACGGGGAGGAGAGGAGAGGGGCCCGCGGGCAGAGCGAGAAGAGCGGTCCCATTCGCCAAGGAATGTCCGTCCCTCGGCTGGCGCGGCTTAGGCCCGGCCCGGGAGAGCGCGACGTCACCACATCGATCGGACGGCAACAAAAAACGGGGCGAGAAGAAGGGAAACGTGGCGGGGACAACCGTCCGGAGCACGAGCCTGCGCTTCAGCCTCGCCACGTAAAGCCCTTCGCTCTCTTCTCACGCGGAGGAGGAAGACCACGGTCCGTGGGGACGGGGCCCGAGACGTACAGCAGCCGGCGCGCGCAGGCCCGAGGCGTACGGCTTTCGCTCGTGCGGCCGGGGACGTGGGGGGAGTCAGGCTCCGGGTCGCGGCCGAGAACCTCCCGGGGACACCCCCCGTCGTCCAATCACCCGAGGACAGCGTGTCCACAGTCATCTCGTGGTACAAAATGCCAACTTTAGGCAAAACACGGACGGTGCCCGGTGACGGGGGCCTCTGTCTACAGGTCACGCCTGACTCCCGGAAGCGAGTCGCGGCCACAGGAGACCCCACGGGACCCCATCGCCACCAAAGAAGGGCGGGGGGGGGGGGGGGGGTTGGACGGGACTATCTGGTCGACCCCCCAAAGCCAGTAAAGAGAGCGTGCCACGGACAGGCGGCAGCAAGAGGGAGAGGGCCGGGCCGTCCACGGCCTCCCTCACCACTTGGCACGCCTGGGCAACGGCCCGGTCAAACGTGCTTCCGAGTCGGGACTTTGAAAAAATTCCGCCCGGCGCCTAGAACCACCGTGTCGTTGGAAGGCCCGGCCGCGGCGTCGGCGCAAGCCCGCTCGCGGAAAAACGAAGAAACGTTATCTGACGACCGGGACCACGAGTGCGCTCGTACCGACCCGCCTCGCCCTCCGCCGTCCTCCACGCACCGCCCGTGCCGGCCCCCACCTACGGAGCTCCGCGACTCGGATAACGGCCCCAAAGTCGAGCCCGGTGACCGCGGCACACTCGGGCACACGCCCGCCCGCGCAGCCCGGGCGACCACTGAACGCGCGCACGCTCCCGCCTCAGAATCGGGACTTTGAAAAATTTCGCGGAAGGCGCCTCTGACGGACGGACGGACGGACGAACCCGCAGGAGCGGACGCGGACACACGGCACCAGTCGCCCGGCACGTCGCGCAGGCACGCGCCCGCGCCGAAATCAATAGAAGCGGGAGGTGGGGGGGGGGGGGGCGCCTCGGGCAGGACGGCGTCCCGGCGCAAGCCACCCTCTCCGGCTACGCCCGCGGCGGCGGCCCCGGTCGGTCCCCGCGGAGGGGCGACAGCGAGTGCCGGGCCACACGTCGCGGCGGCGCCGGCGGCGGCGGGCACTCACTCCTTCAATGGCCCCGCCGCAGGTCCAATCTCCGGAGAACCGGACAGGCACCGACGGAGCGGCGCGAGCCAACCTCTGCGGCTACGCCCGCGGCGGCGGCCCCGGTCGGTCCCCGCGGAGGGGTAACAGAGTGCTGGTCGACCCGCCCTAGCGGCCCACCTCCCCAGAGGCGGCAGCCACTCACTCCTTCAGCATTGCTGCAGGTCCAATCTCCGGAGAACGGGCCGCGTACCGACGGACCGGCGCCGCCGGCAAGATCCCGACAGCGCCGCCGGCACCCTGGAAGTTGGCCTCGGGCACTGCAGCCGCTTCCCCTCCCTAGATGCTCCGCAAGGAAGAAACGATATAAAAGCGGCCGCCAGGTGGCTCCCGACAAGCGGCGCGAACCTCAGCGGGACGGATCCGGATCTCGGGCCGGCAAGGGCGTCCCGCCGCCCGCCCGGAGGGCCGATCGCGTCCCGGGCCCCCACCCCCAACCCCCTCCGGGACGGCACGGCGCCACCGAACGCGGGGGCGGGGGGGGGGGGGGGGGGGGAGGGCCTAGGATAATCTTTTTCTCGGAGGATGGCCGGAACAAACACGGGGGCGGGCCGAGCGGGCCATTCGAAAGTGAAAGACTTCCTCGGAGTCGCACACCACCACTACCCACCCACCCCCCCCCCCCCCCCACACACACACACACACACACACACACACCCCGCAGGCCCAAGACGTCCCGGCGCCTGCCTCCCTCTCTCCCTCTCTCCCTCTCTCCCTTCCCGGGAGACATTAAAAAAAAAATTTTATTAAATATTTTATTGATGTTTTACAGAGAGGAAGGGAGAGGGATAGAAACATCCACGAGAGAAACATCGAGCAGCTAGCTGCCTCCTGCACACCTCCTACTGGGGATGTGCCCGAAACCAAGGTACATGCCCTTGACCGGAATCGAACCTGGGACACACACACACACACACACACACACCCCGCTGCCCCCCACCCCCACCCCCGCCCCACCCCCGTCGAGTCCGCAGGCCAACGCTCCATCCACTGAGCCAAACCAGTTAGGGCACAAAAACACTTTTGCCGCCAAGGAGCTGAAACCTACATGAGGCAGTACTCACGGATCGTCTCGTCTTTTCTCTCTCTCTCTCTCTCTCTCTCTCTCTCTCTCAATTATTGGGGAGACACCGGTTCATAAAACCATACGGGCTTTAAAGTAAAATAAAAAATGAATAAATCAGATATGAATAAATAGGAATCTTTGTATGGAACTAAACAAAAAACAACAACAAAAACATTCAGGTTATTCAAGTGGACAACTCAAGAAAATATCATCTGAATACATACATACATACATACCACATCCAGGGTGCAAGCGGGAAGCATCATCGAAATGCTAGGGCAAAAAAATCTATTTTTTTAAAAGGCTCCCAAAGAATGAATAAACAACTGGAACAACAACTCTCTCTCTCTCTCTCTCTCTCTCTCTCTCTCTTTCTATCTCTCCCTCCTTCCCTTCCTCCCACTCCCTTCCAACCCTCTTTAAAAAACCAAACAAACAAACTAGCCCTAGCCGGTTTGGCTTGGTGGATAGTACGTCAGCCTGCGGAATGAAGGGTCCCAGGTTTGATTCCGGTCAAGGGCACATACCTGGGTTGTGGGCTCGATCCCCAGTACGGGGTGATGGGGTGTGCAAGAGGCAGCCGATCGATCCATGATTCTCTCTCATCACTGATGTCTCTCTCTCTCTCTCTCTCCCACTCCCTCCCTGCCTCCCTCCCTCCCTCTCCCTTCCTCTCTGAAATCAATGAAAATATATTTTTTAAAAGATCAGGAATCAGTGTAGAACGGTGTGTGAAAACACTTGGCATTCACTTCTAAATGGCAGGAAACAGAGTGATAGTGTTGTAAAAAACTTGCGATATAAAGCAGCACACTGTAGAACAGTATTTGACACCACTTGGAATTCACATCTAAATGGCTGGAAACTATCTAAAATTGTTCGCAATCACTTCAAAATCACTGATCTAGATCAGGAAGCAGTGTAGGACAGTGTCGGGCAACACTTGGGAATCACTTCTAAAGTGCAGGACACTGTACAACAGTTTTGGAAACCACTTGAAAATTCACTTACAAATGGCAGGAAACGGTGCAAAAGTGTTTGAAAACACTTGGAAGTCACTGGTAGCGTTCTAAGATGCCAGAGAGGAAAATGTCACCGAGGCCAAAATCTTACCTCCACCTTCTTAGGGTTTGTGGAGGAGGCGGCCCTGAAAAATTCACCTGACACACCGGGGGGGGGGGGGGGGGGCGGCAGGGAGACATGAGGGCAACGTTTTCTTTCCCTCAAGTGTCTGATGTGACAAGGGGAGCGCTCCTAAGGAGACCGTGGAAGAGCCGCATCCACGCTTTTTCAGACTGGGTTGAAAAGAGAGGGGCGATTGTGGGCAAGCCACTTAGTAGGCGGGGAGGCGAAAGGAGAGATGAGGGAGGCCCGTTCCTACAGATTCCTCTGCCTCTCAGCTGGCTTCCTGTCTAAAGTGCAAAAAACGAGTCCCCGTGTGCGCTCGTCGTCATCTCTCCCCCCACCCCCGCCCCCTCCATCTTTATGTCCAGTTGGAGTCTTTTTTGCCATCTGGCCACTTTGGAATATTGTCTCTGGCTCGCCTGAGCGGCTGCGGTGGCGGCATAGTCACTTCAGGAAGGAAAGGAGAAGATCGGCTTGGTTCCAGGCACCGAATTGTGGCAGAGGCAGGAGGGCGGGGGGGTCGGGGGGACGGGGGGACGGACAGGAGTCATTCGCTGAGCGGGCCCCCAACGTATTTCTAAGACAGTGAGCGACTCTGGTAAGGGCATGCGGTAGGAGGAGAGCAGCTGGAGTTCTGTTTGTTGGCTGGGGGCTTGCAGGGGATGGGGAGGGCCTGGGGTCCGTTTGCTCCTTTGTTGATGTCATTTTCTCTTTCTTTCTTTCTTTCTTTCTTTCTTTCTTTCTTTCTTTCTTTCTTTCTTCTTTCTTTTTCTTTCTTTCTCTTTCTCTTTTTTAAAACAAAGGTGAAGAACTCTTCGGGTGGAGGTATTTCTGCAAAAAAGTCTGGCAGGACAGGACATGGGGGTATGCGGGCCAGGCCAGGCCATTGACCAGAAAACGCAAAGGATCTGTAGTGGGTCTGACTAGCACCCTTCCTTTAAGAAACAGGAATACAGGGGAGTTTCTCTCGGGGTCCCTCCCTCTCCCCTCCCCCCCCACCCCCGCCACACACACACACACACACACACACACACACACACACACACACTCACACACACTCACACTCACACACAGTGACACCCGAGTAGCAAGAGGTTTCCAGAATGAACTGAATTCCAGGGCCTAGCCAGGCAGCCACGCCGCACCAAGGGAAAGACCTTATAAAAAACGGCCGCCAGGTGGCGCGCGAACACCAGCGAGAACGTCAGTGGGGCGGCTCCGGGGCCGTGGGCCCGGGCCCGGCCCGGCCCGGGCGGGAGCCCCGCCGCCCGCTGTGTGTGTGTTTGGGGGGAGGAGGGGGGGCAGGGGGCAAGGGTGGCCGATCCCCTCCCCGCGCCCACCTCTCCAGTGGGACCGTGTCGGCCCGGGCCCCTGGCGGGCGGCGGGGCGGCGGGGCGGGGCGGGGGCTCCACCACCTGAGGTTTGCCCAGGAAGGCCCCGTGCGCGCGCACCCACGCACACACACCGCCTGGCACCGGAAGGGGGACTGGAAAAGTTTTTTGGGGGGTGGGGCCTGACAGAGGACCGAGAGGACGTACCCAGAACACTTTTTGCGGGCCCGGGACCTTCAAAACCTCAAGGGGAGCGGGGGGGGGGGGGGGGGGGGGGGGGGGGGCGGGCGTGTGTGTGTCACGACAATGAAGACCTAAAGGCGGCGAGTATTCACGGGGCGACAACGGAGGAATCATTTTCTCTGCTTCCTTTCAGTTATTATGTTTTTTCCGGAATTGAATTTATTGGGGGACACATCGGTGAATAAAATGAAATGAAATGCAATAGGATAAAATGAAAGGTGCATTGTGGATGAAAAGGGGCCACATATTGCCCTGCCCAGCTTGACTCAGTGGATAGAGCGTCAGACTTAACTGTACGATAAATGAATATTTATCTTTTTTATATATATTTTATTGATTTTTTACAGAGAGGAAGGGAGAGGGACAGAGAGTTCGATAAATCGATGAGAGAGAACCATCGATCAGCTGCCTCCTGCACATCTCCTACTGAGGATGTGCCCCCAACCCAGGTACATGCCCTTGACCGGAATCGAACCTGGGACCTTTCAGCCCGCAGGCCCGCAGGCCAACGCTCTATCCACTGAGCGAAACCGGTTAGGGCGGGTCACATGTCTTTGGACTAGTGAATGACAAGAGGTAACTAGTCACTTCCCTTTTTTCCAGTGCTCTTGGGGCACAGCCCAGAGTCCCAGGGCAGAGACCACATTGTTACTGTTGTCATGTTAATTTTTGACCGCTCACTATCATTTTACAGCTTACCAAACCGCCCCCCCTCCCCCCTGGCCGCCCCTTTGCTTTCTCCCACCTCCCTCATCTATCATCACTGGATTTCATGGAACCCACTGGTCAACAGCAGGAAAGAGTGTAGAACAGTGTTTGAAACCACTTACAAGTCTCATCCTTGGATGGTGATTTATAAAAATAGGTCAAAGACATGCTTGTGGACTTTGGGCTTTGCTGTGCTGTGTATCTATGCAGAGGCAGGGTGCTTTTAAACTCCTATATGATGACTTTAGTTTATCCTTCAGCCCTGGTCTGGCCTCCGGACTTTGTTATCTAGGCCTTGGAAAGGCCTCCTCCCTGCCTTGAAAAGAATAGATTTTTAATTCCTTGAGATTCTGCTTCCCGGCAATTGCCAACAGTCTGGTTCAAATAAACTCATCACAGAAATTATTTACAGGTTTGCGTGTTTCTCAGGTTAATGGTATGGAACTCCAAGAAAACACACACACCCCACACACACCACACACCACACACCACACACACACACACACACACACACACACACACACATACATGCAAGTTTTTCAAGTGTACAACTCAACGAAACATCACCTGAATACAGCACCCAAAGTATAAAGTCTCTTTCTGTCACCATTTACCGCCCCCCCCCCCCCCCGTTTCTTTCTCTTTGGCTTTCTTTTGTGTTCCACCCTTCCACTACCCCCCACCACCCCAAATCTATGATTTTCAACGTAGGGAGGAGGCCTTTCTGTTGTAATGTACCCCTCGAATCACAGAAGGACGCCTCAAGAAGTCGAATTAAAGAGTCACATTTATTGCAATCCGGGACTATGAGGGGACATTCCCAAATCTCATAGCAATAAGATGGTGGCAAAACCAGACTTATATAGGCAAAAATCACAAAGGTATTGATTACATCCCAGGGTTTGGAATGAGGCACCTGGCTCGCAAAAAACGCAGAATTAAGCATGTTAATTACAGTTTCGGGTCTCGGGGTCACTGAATTGACAGAAATACATTATCTAGAGCCTTTGGGTAACCTGGGTTAAACTTAGGCATGTTATCTAAATTACAGTTCTGGGTCTCCGGATCACTGAGTTGATAGAAACACATTATCTAGAGCCATCGAGGCACTTTAGAGTAATTGCACTGTCCTGGTCTTAGGACCACTGAGTCAACTGGAATGCACCACCTATGGCCACTAAAACAATTTAGGGTAATTGTGCTGTCCTGTTTCCCGGGTACAGAAGAATGTGCTTCGATAACCAGTAAGATCACAATCAATGGGATTGTCATTCAATCAATAAGGCATTCAATGAGTGGGATGATTTATACAATTCAGAAAATCAAAATAACCTGTCCATTGTTAAACAAAGCAAATAGGTACCATACTTCGTTTCCAAGGCCTACAAACAAAGCAACAAAGCCAGGAAGCCATACAGGCAATAAACGATAACCTGGACCACATCTGCCACTGCCTATGTATATATATATATATATATATATATATATATATATATATGTATATGTATATATTCACCAGAAAGACCAAAGACAAGACAACAAGCAGGTGGGTGTGGGGAACATTGGTGCAATGTCATGTGGTTGTGGATTTTAGCGTGACTCGCCTTACGAATGACAAGAAAGTGTGTGTGGGGGGGGGGGGGGGGGCGGCGCCCTGTAGTATGTGTGTTTGAAATGAGGTAAATCTGGATGAGGCCTTGTCCATGAAATGTACAAAATCAATCAATTTGGCCCTGGACCGGTGGCTCAGTTGGCTAGAGCGTCTTCCCTTATGCCACTGTTTGTGGTTTCGATCCCCAATCAGGGCACATACAGGAAGCAACAGAGCCCTGGCTGGTGTGGCTCAGTTGGTTGAGCGTCATGTTGCGCATTGAAAGGTCACTGATTCCTTTCCAGGTTTCAGGTTCAATTCCCAGCTGGAGTATGTATTGGAGGCAACTGATAGGTATTTCTCTCTCTCTCTCTCTCTCTCTCTCTCTCTCTCTCTCCTCCCCTCCCTCCCTCCCTCCCTCCCTCCCTAAAATCAATAATACACACACACACACACACACACACATATATATTTGTTGCTGTTAATCCTCACCCGAGGATATTTTTCCATTGATTTTTAGGGAAAGTGGAGGAGACAGGGCAAGACAGAGGGAAACATCGATGTGAGAGAAACACGTCAATTGGTTGCCTCCGACCAGGGCCAGGGCCCAAAGAACCTGCCACCAAGGCCCATGATCTTGGCCTGAATCGGACCTGGGACCCTTTGGTCCACAGGCTGGCCAACGCTCAATGCACTGAACCAAACAGGCTAGGGGAAAATTATATATATATATATATATATATATATATATATATATATATATATATTTTTTTTTTTTTTTTTTTTTTTTTTTTTTTTACTGTACCCAGCCACGCATTGCTGTGGCTCAGTCTGGTTAAATGGAAAAGAAAGAAAAGAGAAAGCACACGTTTCTAATACGCTTAATTTCACAATGCCTGTGGGTATGCAACATTTTGTGTTGTTCCATTGTCTGTGCAGATATAGAGATTGTCTGGTTTGCCGACTCTAGAACACGCAACATATAATTGTCCATGTGAGAAGCAATCGACGTCTAGATCTAAACCGCACAATTCTAAAGATTGGCCCTGAGCTTTGTTAACGGTGATTGCAAACGCCAATCGAATCGGGAATTGCAATCTCTTAAATTGAAATGGCATATCCGTTGGAATCATAGGAATGCGAGGAATGAGGACATCTTCACCTTTGAAAGGTCCTGTCAAGATTGTTACTTCTATGACATTGCTCATTAATTTTTTTACTGCAAGCCGCGTGCCTGTCAAAGCTTTGGCTGGTTGACATTTCACAACATGGTAATTGGCGCGCCGATTTTCAATTGCAGTACATGCGGTGGCATCCCTGGCAGATCGAGTGAATTCAAAAATTCTGTTGGATAATTAATCGCTTCATCTGCTTCCACAACAGTGTCGACGGACTTGTATGTGACTGCCTCGCTTTGAATGTTAGACTGAATGATATTGTTAAGTCCATAGACGTCTTTGTTCTTGGCCGCAAGAATAGCTCGTTCACTCAGCCAATCGTGATTCTTACAATTGGTTTGAATATTGGGAAATACTTTTTCAAACAATTCTTCTTTTGACATCACTAAATTGCAGAAGTTATGATGCAATGAAATTCGTCCTGAGGTCAGATCAACCGGCACCTTTCCGTTCCCAATTCCCAGCAATTGATGTGAGACTATCTCAGCTGATGGATCGTTTTGCAGCTGGACATGCATATTTGTGGTTAATTTTATCTGCAATTTATAATTGTAAACAGAAACATTGAAATGGAATCGTAAAATATTTAGTATAGCGTGTGCTGCTTTTACGTCCAACAGATGGCTCTGTTTTTCAAAAAAAGCATGTTTTTACCTGTCACAGGTGTGACATCTATATAATAGTAGGTATATAGGTATATAGAAACACACGAGTATTCGAATGCAACGTTGTGCCAAAATTTCAAAGCAATCGGTGAAGAACTTTCGGAGATTTAAGATTTTGAACAAACGAACATTTGCATTTTTATTTATATATATTTAAAAGCTACCGACGAATGAATAAACAACTTCTCTTTCTCCCTCCCTCTTCCTCCCCCCTCCTCTCCTCCCTTCCACTCTCTCTTTTTTTTCCCACTCTCTCAAAAACAAACAAACAAAAAAAAAAACTAGCCCTAGCTGGTTTGGCTCAGTGGATAGAGCCAAAAGGTCCCAGTTTCGATTCCTGTCGAGGGCACATGCCCGGGATTCGGGCTCGATCCCCAGTACGGGGTGTGTAAGAGGCAGCCGATCCATGATCCTCTCTTATCGTGGATGTTTCAATCTCTCCCTCTCCCTTCCTCTCTGAAATCAATAAAAAATATATATTTTAAAGAACACATCAAGCCCTAGCCGGTTTGGCTCAGCGGATAGAGCATCAGCCTGCGGACTGAAGGGTCTCGGGTTCCATTCTGGCCAAGGGCACATGCTCGGGTTGCAGGCTCAATCCCCAGAAGGGGGCGTGCAAGAAGCAGCCGATCCATGTTCCTCTCTCATCATGGATGTTTCAGTCTCTCTACCTCTCCCTTCCTCTCTAAAATCAACAAAGAAATACATTTTTTAAAAAAAAATACATCAGGAATCAGTGTAGAGCAGTGTTTGACAACACTTGGGAATCACTGCTAAAGAGCGATACACTGTAGAACAGTATTTGATACCACTTGGGATTCACTTCTAAAAGGCTGGAAACTTGCCGAAACCGGTTTGGCTCAGTGGATAGAGCGTCGGCCTGAGGACTCAAGGGTCCCAGGTTCGATTCCGGTCAAGGGCATGTACCCAGGTTGCCGGCACATCCCCAGTGGGAGATGTGCAGGAGGCAGTTGATTGATGTTTCTCTCTCATCGATGTTTCTAACTCTCTATCTCTCTCCCTTCCTCTCTGTAAAAATTCAATAAAATATATTTTTAAAAAAAATTTTTAAAAAAGGCTGGAAACTATATGAAAGTGTTTGAAAGCACTTTGAAATCACTGATCAACATCACAAACTGTGCAGAACAGCGTGTGGCAAAACTTGGGAATCACTGCTAAAGTGCAGTCAGTACACTGACAAATGGTAGGAAACGGTGCAAAAGTGTTTGAAAACACTTGGAAGTCACTGGTAGCGTTCTAAGATGCCAGAGAGGAAAATGTCACCGAGGCCAAAATCTTACCTCCACCTTCTTAGGGTTTGTGGAGGAGGCGGCCCTGAAAAATTCACCTGACACACGGGGGGGGGGGGGGGGGGGGGGGGGGGGCAGGGAGACATGAGGGCAACGTTTTCTTTCCCTCAAGTGTCTGATGTGACAAGGGGAGCGCTCCTAAGGAGACCGTGGAAGAGCCGCATCCACGCTTTTTCAGACTGGGTTGAAAAGAGAGGGGCGATTGTGGGCAAGCCACTTAGTAGGCGGGGAGGCGAAAGGAGAGATGAGGGAGGCCCGTTCCTACAGATTCCTCTGCCTCTCAGCTGGCTTCCTGCCTAAAGTGCAAAAAACGAGTCCCCGTGTGCGCTCGTCGCCGTCTCTCCCCCCCACCCCCGCCCCCTCCATCTTTATGTCCAGTTGGAGTCTTTTTTGCCATCTGGCCACTTTGGAATATTGTCTCTGGCTCGCCTGAGCGGCTGCGGTGGCGGCATAGTCACTTCAGGAAGGAAAGGAGAAGATCGGCTTGGTTCCAGGCACCGAATTGTGGCAGAGGCAGGAGGGCGGGGGGGGGGGGGGGGGGGGTCGGGGGGACGGGGGGACGGACAGGAGTCATTCGCTGAGCGGGCCCCCAACGTATTTCTAAGACAGTGAGCGACTCTGGTAAGGGCATGCGGTAGGAGGAGAGCAGCTGGAGTTCTGTTTGTTGGCTGGGGGCTTGCAGGGGATGGGGAGGGCCTGGGGTCCGTTTGCTCCTTTGTTGATGTCTCTTTCTTTCTTTCTTTCTTTCTTTCTTTCTTTCTTTCTTTCTTTTTCTTTCTTTCTCTTTCTCTTTTTTAAAACAAAGGTGAAGAACTCTTCGGGTGGAGGTATTTCTGCAAAAAAGTCTGGCAGGACAGGACATGGGGGTATGCGGGCCAGGCCAGGCCATTGACCAGAAAACGCAAAGGATCTGTAGTGGGTCTGACTAGCACCCTTCCTTTAAGAAACAGGAATACAGGGGAGTTTCTCTCGGGGTCCCTCCCTCTCCCCTCCCCCCCCACCCCCGCCACACACACACACACACACACACACACACACACACACACACACACACACACTCACACTCACACACAGTGACACCCGAGTAGCAAGAGGTTTCCAGAATGAACTGAATTCCAGGGCCTAGCCAGGCAGCCACGCCGCACCAAGGGAAAGACCTTATAAAAAACGGCCGCCAGGTGGCGCGCGAACACCAGCGAGAACGTCAGTGGGGCGGCTCCGGGGCCGTGGGCCCGGGCCCGGCCCGGCCCGGGCGGGAGCCCCGCCGCCCGCTGTGTGTGTGTTTGGGGGGAGGAGGGGGGCAGGGGGCAAGGGTGGCCGATCCCCTCCCCGCGCCCACCTCTCCAGTGGGACCGTGTCGGCCCGGGCCCCTGGCGGGCGGCGGGGCGGCGGGGCGGGGCGGGGCTCCACCACCTGAGGTTTGCCCAGGAAGGCCCCGTGCGTGCGCGCGCGCGCGCGCGCGCGCACCCACGCACACACACGGCCTGGCACCGGAAGGGGGACTGGAAAAGTTTTTTGGGGGGTGGGGCCTGACAGAGGACCGAGAGGACGTACCCAGAACACTTTTTGCGGGCCCGGGACCTTTAAAACCTCAACGGGTGGGGGGTGTGGGGGGTGTGGGGGGTGGGGGGTGTCACGACTCTAAAGGCGGCGAGTATTCACGGGGCAACCACGGAGGAATCATTTTCTCTGTTTCCTTTCAGTTATTATTTTTTTTTTCGGAATTGAATTTATTGGGGGACACATCGGTGAATAAAATGAAATGAAATGCAATAGGATAAAATGAAAGGCCTGGCCTTGCAAACTCAGACACCTCAAGTGACCACCCAGGATGTCCTGAATTTAAAAAAAAAAGAAAACTTGTTAAAGTAGAAAGCAGTGTATAGTGAGTGGGCAGTCAGGCCCTAGGCCCTAGGCCCGGTATCTCCCCTGAGAGAGATCACCTTTGAACTTACTGGCATCTGAGCCTATTGTCTTTCTATGCCTCTAAGTCCTAGAGTCTAGGATCACATGTCTTTGGAGTAGTGAATGTCCCGGTAACTAGTCACTTTCCTTTTCCCAGTGCCCTCAGGGCACAGCCCAGGGTCCCAGGGTAGAGACCACAAATTCCCTCATTGCTACTGTTGTATATTTTTTTAAAAAGCTAATACATAAGAAGCTTTGCATTGTGTGTGCTAGGGTGAGGGACTGGGGACTGCGGCATGGAAGGGTAACGGAATGTGGGAGGGGGAGGGACTGCGGCCTGGAAAAGGTTACCGATTGTGTCAATGTCAGGAACCGTGGCAGAGAAAAATTGCTGGATTGTCTTAGAAAACAATGTGTTATGATTAAATCCAGCCAGGTGTGACTCTGTTTACCTCCCCTCCGTTCTCATGAACTTTTTGTGAACTTCTAATGAAATGCTTTGTATTTTTTTTTAACACTGTTTTGCTATAAAGGATCATACTGCACCCTTGATCTCTGCCACATGCTCCGAATCTCCCAGAGGGGGAGATAGGTGCTGGGGTCCACTGGCCAGCTTAATAACAGGCTTTTAAATTTAGATTCTGAGTCGGTGGTCTAGCTCGTTGAGCCAACCCATAACATTGTGGATGAAAAGGGGCCACATGCTAACCTGACCCACTCGGGAGAGGCCTGGCCTTGCAAACTCAGACACCTCAAGTGACCACCCAGGATGTTCTGAATTTAAAAAAAAAACAAAAACTTTTTAAAGTAGAAAGCAGTGTATAGTGAGTGGGCAGTCACGCCCTAGGCCCGGTATCTCCCCTGAGAGAAATCACCTTTGAACTTACTGGCATCTGAGCCTATTGTCTTTCTATGCCTCTAGGTCCTAGAGTCTAGGATCACATGTCTTTGGAGTAGTGAATGTCCCGGTAACTAGTCACTTTCCTTTTCCCAGTGCCCTCAGGGCACAGCCCAGGGTCCCAGGGTAGAGACCACAAATTCCCTCATTGCTACTGTTGTATATTTTTTTAAAAGCTAGGGAAGAATGAATAAACAAGTGGAAAAACAATTCTCTCTCTCTCTCTCTCTCTCTCTCTCTCTCTCCCCCTCCCTGCCCCCTCCCTCTCCCTTTCACTCTCTCTTTAAACAACAACAACAACAACAACAACAAAAGGCCCTAGCCGGTTTGGCTCAGTGGATAGAGCGTCAGCCTGCGGACTCAAGGGTCCCGGGTTTGATTCCAGTCAAGGGCATGTACCTTGGTTGCAGGCACATCCCCAGTGGGGGGTATGCAGGAGGCAGCTGATGGATGTTTCTCTCTCATCGATGTTTCTAACTCTCTATCTATCCCTCTCCCTTCCTGTCTGTAAAAAATCAATAAAATATATTTTTAAAAAAATAATAATAATAAATTAAAAAAAAAAAAAGATTGACCTTTGTCAGGGAAGGTAGCGGCCTAGGACGTGACTACTCACCATCACTGTTTGTTGAACTTTTAATTTCTATCCATGGATGGATGGATGGATGGATGGATGGATGTGTCCTCCCTCCCTCCTTTCCTCCCTCCCCCCCTCCACCCACCCGCCCGCTCACCCGCTTTCCACGGGAAATCGTCAGTCTCATATCACACACACACTCACTGGTGATTTCACTCGCTGCCTCCTTGCTCCCCCGTGAGAAAGAGGAAGGAAAATGGACAAACCTGAAAGAGCCCCACAGGCGGCAACTGTGAACCAAGTGCACGCACATGTGTGCGTGTGTTGCATTTGTCAACAACGTAAGAAATCCTCCAACCTGTGCAGAATTTCTGTGAGTGTCTTTCAGACAAACTGTCCACAAATGTCGCACGCACGCCGGGAAGCACTATCTCAGCGAACGGTTGGAGAGGATGTTCCCAAGAATGGCAATGTCGCCCCCCCCCCCCCCCCCCCCGCCTTATTTTATACACTCCAATCCAAAGAGGAGCGGGTTACATGAAATCCACTGGTGACATTTGAGGAACGTGGGAGAAAGCAAAGTGGGCCAACCTCTGGGATTGGATGCAAAGTAAAATGATGGACACAGACTTCTTTTACCTAGGTGGGTGGGTGTAGGATAGCTCATATAGTCAATCATGAACTCGGTCATCGTGATGGGGTTTGTGATATTCACAGAGCCGTGCCTGTGATTCCAGGGCTCCAGAAAAGATGGAAAATCCCCTTGACTTTTCAAAGATGTGTGATTGTGGATGCAAGAAAGAAAGAAAGCGACAGACAGGCTCAGTCCAGGTAAAGATGGACCTCTGTCAGGGAAGATGCCGGCCTAGGACAGGATCACCCACCCCAAACTGACGTTAGCCTTGTAAGGCCACCATGCATGGCCTCCCCTGAGCTTCTCAAGTTTAGTACAGTATGTGGTCCTTTTCACCAGCACCAGCACCAGCACCAGCACCACCACCACCACCCCCAACCCCACCACCACCACCACCACCCCCAACCCCACCACCACCACCACCACCACCACCCCCACCCCCCACCCCCCCCCACACACACACACACACACACTGAGTCCTCTCATGGGGCGAACCAATCCTGACTCTAAAGTCCTGATCCTGACCCCGGGAGTTGTATTAAAAATCAAGCTAAAGGAGTGTGAATGTAAACTGTAGGCTTATCAAAGGTTCAAAGGAGGTCTGTGTTTACCACCATTGAAAGAAAACAAACCAAGAAAGAGATCAAGGGTGGGTCAAAACATCCTCTCTGGGACTGGGAGGGAGAGAGTTCCTGCATCTGTCCAAGAGGGTCATCTGCAGTGTGAAAAGCCAGGGTTCAGCAACAGGGGATATTTTCTTCCTCTCAGGGATCATGAAAAGCATCCACGACAGTAAGGGGGTGGGTTTGGGGTGGGTGCTGTCATTGAAAAGGCAAGGCGAGCAGGGAGATCTCGATTCCGGTCAAGGGCTCATGCCTGCCCAGGTCACGGGCTCGAGCCCCACTAGGGGGCATGCAGGAGCTGGCCAATCCATAATTCTCTCTCATGGATGATGTTTCTATCTCTCTTCCTCCCTCTCCCTTCCTCTCTGAAATCAACAAAAAATACATCTTTAAAAAAAAAGAAGTATGTGTCTATCATTTTACTTTTTTAAAAAAATATTTTTATTGATTTCAGAGAGGAAGGGAGAGAGAAAGAGAGATAGAAACATCAATGATGAGAGAGAATCGTGGATTGGCCGTCTCCTGCATGTCCCCCACTGGGGATCGAGTCCTCCACCCATGCACATGCCCTTGACCGGAATCAAACCAGGGAAGCTTCAGTCCCCAGGCTGACGCTCGATCCACTGAGCCTACAAGCCAGGGCTATCATTTCACTTTTTATCCAATCCCAGAGGTTTCCTCCGCCCGCCCCCCCCCCCCCCCGCGGCCCCGCCACTCCCCACCCCACTCCACCCCACCTTTGCCTCCCTCCTTCCCTCCCTAATCTATCACCAGTGGATTTTCTGTAACCGGCTTTCATCTCCTCCTTGAATTGTCACGTATAAAACAAAGTCACACCCCGGCCGGTTTTGGTCAGTGGGTAGAGCATCGGCCTGGGGGACGAAGGGGTCCTGGGTTCGATTACAGTCCAGGGAGCAGGCCCGGGTTGGGGGCTCGATCCCCAGTAGGAGGTGTGCAGGGGGCAGCCGACCTGGTGATTCTCTCTCTCTCTCTCTCTCTCTCTCGACCTCCCTCCCTCTCCCTTCCTCTCTGAAATCTATGAAGATATATTAAAAAACACACACACAATGACAACAACAACACAAAGGTATTATTCCACCTCCGTGGAGTAAAAAGTATACTTGTACAATGTTTTGTACTTGTGTTTCGTGCTATTAAAACACGGACGTTAAAACGGGGGATTTGGAGCGGCGGTGAGAGGATAAAAGGGAGGGATTGACCTTTGCCGTTTCAAAATGGCAGCTGCCGCCCTAACTGGTTTGGCTCAGTGGATAGAGCATCGGCCTTCAGACTGAAGGGTCCCGGGTTCGACTCTGGTCAAGGGCATGTACCTTGGTTGTGGGCACATCCCCAGTAGGGGGTGTGCAGGAGGCAGCTGATTGAGGTTTCTCTCTCTTTGATGTTTCTAATTCTCTATCCCTCTTCCTTCCACTCTGTAAAAAAATCAATAAATTATATATTTTTTAAAATGGCGGCGGCTGCCAAGTCACTGGAGCCAAGATGGCGGCTGCCTCCTTGCACGCCGCGGCCCCCCCGCCGCTCCTCCCCCCCCCCCACCCCCCCCCACCCCCCCCCCCCGGGGATGGAGTCCACACCACAGGCAGGTGCCCTTCTCTGGACTCGAACCCGGGACCCTTCCGTCCACAGGACGACTCTCTAACCTCTGAGACAAATCAGTTAAGGCTAAAACTCCCTACTTTGACAGAAAGGATGACTCCTTTATTCCCACACAACTGTGGACGACGAAAGGGGCCACATGCTAACCTCGCGAGCTCAGGGAAGGGCTGCGTGGCGGTCTTGCAGACTGAAAGGCCTAAAGCGACCACAAGTCTAGTCTGAAGGGAGACTGTTACTAAGAGCAGTTGTGGTGGCTGGTCGCGTCTGAGGCCAGAGTCTTCCCTGACAAGGTCAGTGTTTACCTTAAGTGAACCTATGGTCCTTTTGCATCTAACACAACATAACTCTGGAATGTCAGGGGAACTTGTAACATCCCGCCGTCCCCGCCCCGCCCCGCCCCGCCTCCACCCCCTTCCCCTTCCCCCACCCCACCCCACCCCACCCCACCCGCACAAGCAAATGCGCCTGGGGGCTCTGCAGGACAGAGACCATAAATTCCTTCATTGCTATTGTTATCAAGTGTATTGTTGCCTGTTAACTATCTATCCTGCACCCACCTCAGGAAAAGAAGTAGGTGAGGCCCTGGCCGGTTTGGCTCAGTGGGTGGAGCCAAAGTCAGCCTGCGGCGGACCTTAGGGTCCCGGGTTCGATTCGGGTCCCGGGCGCATGCCCGCCCGGGTCATGGGCTCGAGCCCCACTAGGGGGCGTGCAGGAGGCGGCCAATCCAAGATTCTCTCTCATTGATCAGGTTTCTATCTCTCTCCCATCCTCTCTGAAATCAATAAAAATATATTTTACAAAAAAGAAGTATGTGTCTATCATTTTACTTTTTATCCAATCCCAGAGGTTCCCCCGACCCCCACCCCCTTTGCTTTCTCCCACCTCCCTCCCTCCCTCCCTCCCTCATCTATCACCAGTGGGTTGTCTGTAACCCAGTTACATCTCCTCCTTGGATTGTCGTGTATAAAACAAAGTGCCGCCCCGGCCTGTTTTGGTCAGTGGGTAGAGCATCGGCCTGGGGACCCGAAGGGTCCGGGGTTCCATTCCAGTCAAGGGCGCAGGCCCGGGTCACGGGCTTGATCCCCAGTAGGGGGTGTGCAGGAGGCAGCCGATGGGTGATTCTCTCTCATGGTAGATGCTCCTATGGCTCTCTCTCCCTCTCCCTTCCTCTCTGAAATCAATGAAGATATATTTTAAAAAGCCACACAAATGTATTATTGCACTTCCATGTAGTGAAAAGCATACTTGTACAATGTTTTGTACTTGCATTTTGTGTTATTAAGACAGTGCTGGGCATGGGGGGGGGGGGGGGGGAGGGGAGTGCTGGACCGGCCCCGGGTGGAGGGGGTGGGGCGCCAGCGAAGATGCCAAACTTTCGGGGTGGGGGGGAACGGCGCCGGTGGACTGCACGCAGAAGAGCATGCAGTCAGATTTGGCCTTCTTCAGGTTCCCGAGGGATCCGGCCAGATGCCAGAAGTGGGTGGGAAATTGTAGGAGAGCAAACTTAGAAGATAAAACACCTGAACAACTCAATAAACAATATCGATGATGTGCCAAACACTCTGAGACCTCTATGATCTGTAGAACTAGTCCTTCCTTATAGGACAGTTCTTCGAGATAATGTAATACCAACAATAGGTGATCTTACCAGTCATTTGAACAATCCACATAGTAGACATAGAAAACGAATAAAAGAATTGAGCGAAGATGAAATCAGGACATGGAAACAGGAAAAAAAATTGACAAAACTTCTGAACAGGAACAAAAACAAACATAGAGCGATCAACAACAGCCTTGCTCAGAACTCCAATACAGAAGGGGGTGAAGAACAGGATGAAGACACTTTACCTTTAACCCTTGAAGAGAAAGTAAACAAAAGAATACTTTAAAATCTTTATTTGCAGTTTTGATTCTTATGGGAAAACAAAAGATACCTCTAGATCAGCGGTTCTCAACCTGTGGGTCGCGACCCCTTTGGGGGTCGAACGATCCTCTCACAGGGGTCGCCTGAGACCATGGGAAAACACATGTATAATTGCATATTGTTTTTTGTGATTAATCACTATGCTTTCATTATGTTCAATCTGTAACAATGAAATTGGGGTTCACCACAGCATGAGGAACTGTATTCAGGGGTCGCGGCATTAGGAAGGTTGAGAACCACTGCTCTAGATGGACATGAAGCTGATGAAATCCCAGAAGGCCTCTTCACTCCCGATAACTTTCAGGCAGGCAGGCAGGCAGGCAGGCAGGCAGGCAGGCAGGCAGGCACTGTCGGAGTGCCCGATAAATTCTGGTGAAGAGGTTCTCTCTGAGAAAGCCCTTTGAGACCACAGCAGTCAACGCACCGTTCTGTTCAAAAGTACAAGCAGAAGCAGATGCTAGAGATCCGTGAGAGCCGCATTCGGGGAAGGAACGCTCAGGGGAGTGAGAGACTCTCCCTTCTTTTCCATGGCCCCTGACAGAGGGATGGACGCACGCACGTAGTGGACACAGCAGGGGAAGAGCACCTGCCCGCGTTGGTGAGGCTTGCTGACGAAGCTCGTGACCTGAGAGAGGAATCTGTGGGTTTCCTGCCTTCCGAAGCCGCTGCCGAAATTTTGGCTGTGACATTTCCCACGACGAGACCCGAGAAGTGGGGATTACGCATGGAATATTGTCGTGGCCAGGCTTACATTGTGTCCAGTGGCTTTCCTTCCAAAATGAAAGCTGTTGCTTCTAGACTTTTGGAGAAACATCCCTCCCCAAGCTGTCCACACACTCTGCTCTTCCCCGTGCCTGAAGTCCGAGGTGGGCCAGATCGGTGCCTGTCACGGGAGCGTCTGTTGCGTTTGGAACAGTGGAGGAAGTTTGATCTTTTTTCCATCCGTCACCACAACCGCTTTTAGAGCTTGACAGTGTCGTTTCTGTCCTCTTCCAGAACAATGAAGAAAGCGAGAAAGAACTGAAGGAAATGTGCCATTCTCAGCGGGCGGGCAGGCACGATGCTTTTGAAATTGTAGTGGAGCTCCTGCAAGCGCTTGTTTTCTGTGTAGGCGGTATACATGAGGACACACATAGTAGATGGGAAAACTGTACAGCGGGCCGAGCATTCGCACTCTGCAGTGCAGCAACAGATTTTGATTTCGTGGTTACCATTGTTGTTCTTAAAAACGTTCTACCTTTCACAGGAGCCTCTGGGAAAAATCTCCAGGGTCAGACCTCTGATGTCTTCTCTGCAGCCAGTAGCTCGACTGCAGGCGCTGCATTCGCTACATGAAGTGATGGAAGATATTGAAGTTTATTGTGAATTTTGGTTTGAGGAAGCCACCGATTTGGCAACCACACTTGCTATTCTGATGAAGCTCCCCGGGAAGCTCCGCAGAGCTCAGCAAGGGCACCTGGAGTCTCAGCCGACTTCCGAGAGGTGCTATAAAGAGCCTCTAAGCGTCACAACAGTGGAACACATTGTTCAGGAACTGAAAGAGATAGTCTCAGAACAGTTCCTCCAAAGCTCTTCAATGCTGATCTCTGGTCCCCTCTGTCACGGGACGGCTCAAATTCAATACGCCGGAGGAGCACCAGGCTGACATGTACGGCAGCGACTTACCCAATCCCGATGCAGCACTCTCGGCTGAGCTGCGTTGTTGGAGAATCAAGTGGAAACCCAGAGGAAAAGATATAGAGCTCCCATCCACCATGGCCCCCTCCACCTGCCAGACATCAAGTTTTTTCCTCATGTTTATACATTGCTAAAGGTCCTACGAATTCTCCCTGTGATGAAGGTTGAGAACGAACGCTATGAAAACGGTCGAAAGCGCGTCTCAAAGCACACCCGAGGAACACTTTGACAGGGCAAAGGTCAAGTAGCTTAGCTTTGCTTAACATGCATTTCGATGTGAAACACGATTTGGATTTAACGGTGGACACATACATCAAAGTCTACACAACTAAGTCAGAGCTTCCTACAGATAATTCCGAAAGTGTCGGAAATACCCGAGGGACTTTTAAAATGCGTTCTCTCTTATATCTGATATTGAAAAAAAATCTGAGAAATTTGAAAGGAAACAGAGAAAAGCTGTAAGATATAGGTGGGTCACTTAATCACTGGATCTCTTGGGTAGAGTAGCCACTGATCCTCTCCTTAAATGGCCCCGGTGTGAACTCTCATGCTTTGGAGAACGAACTGTTGTTCTTCCAGAGGGCGGCAGGCATCATCAGAAGCGCCACGTTGCACTTCTGCGTGATCTCTGCCGATGGCACTTTGGGCTTGTTTTAGTGAGGTCATTGCAGACATCACATTCATTGTCACAGTTGTTGGGCATTGAGTTATCAGTTCTTTGAAGAAATAAATTTTGAGAAGGTGTGGGAGGAACCTGTTTCATAAAATTGTGCAACGAAGCTCACGACTAACCTCTGACTAGCAGGAGTTTTAAGTGTGCTACGAGAAATCTGTAACCAACAGTGAAATGACCAGCTAGTGAAAGAAACGTGAGCTTGCCAGACAAGGATTTCGGTGTGGATTTTTGTCTTTATTCGATGATCTTAAACAAATGACTGTGAAACATTGAGGAAAGAACCCGCCATCCTTACACCCACATCTGGGTGTCGCTGTTTACATTCCTTTGTTGAGCCTATATCCTCATAAGCTTTTTAGCAAGAATATGTGGCGCACTTCCGTTTCACGGTCAAGACAGGATCAGAGGCCATGGATCCTGACAACAGATCGGTCTGTTTCATTCCGTCTTTTTCCGTGGTTACATCTACTGCCGCGTCTCGATTTATAAGGGAAACCGAGACAACCGACAAGAATGCGTTTTGTAGTTGGTCTAGGAATACAGAAAACATCGCTGTCATTTTCGGTGAAGAAAGTCAATTTTGTACAGTCTATGTCAACATAAATAAAATGTAAATTTGTTTAATGGAAAAACAAAACAGCGAAATTAAAACGGGGGGGGGGGGGGGGGGGAGGAGGGGGAGGCGGGTGGAGAGGATAAGAGAGAGGGCGGCTACCAAGCCCCTGGAGCCAAAAGAGAAGCTGCCTAAACTCCCTTCTTTGACAGAAAGGATGACTCCTTTATTCCCACACAACTGTGGACGACGAAAGGGGCCACATGCTAACCCGACGAGCTCAGGGGAAGGCCTGCCTGGCGGTCTTGCAAACCGAGAGGCCTAAAGCCACCGCAGGGATGGTCTGAAGGGAGACTGTTACTGAGAGCAGTAGTGGTGGGTAGTCCCGTCCTACCTAGGCCGGAGTCTTCCCAGACCAGGTCAGTGTTTACCTTAGCATCTAAGACACAACATACCTATGCCATAAAATGTCAGAGGAACTTGGAACATCTCGCCGTCCCCGCCCCGCGCCCTCCCCCCCCCCCCCCCCCCCTCCCCACACAGACACAAGCAAATGCGCCTGGGGGCTCTGCAGGACAGAGACCATAAATTCCTTCATTGTTATTGTTATCACGTGTATTGTTGCCTGTTAACTATCTATCCTGCACCCACCTCAGGAAAAGAAGTAGGTGAGGCCCTGGCCGGTTTGGCTCAGTGGGTAGAGCCGAGGTCAGCCTGCGGCGGACCTTAAGGTCCCGGGTTCGATTTTGGGTCCCGGGCGCATGCCCGCCCGGGTCACAGGCTCGAGCCCCACTAGGGGGCGTGCAGGAGGCGGCCGATCCAAGATTCTCTCTCATGGATGAGGTTTCTCTCTCCCTTCCTCTCTGTAAAACATCAATAAAATAAATAAAAAGAAGTGTGCGTCTATCATTTCAGTTTTTATTCAATCCCAGAGCCCCCCCCCCCCACCCCACCCCGCCCGACTTTGGTACCTCCATCGCTCCCTCCCTCCTTCATCTATCACCAGTGGATTTCCTGTAACCCACTTATGTCTCCTCCTTGAATTGGATTGTCACGTATTAAACAAAGTGACGCCCCGGCCGGTTTGGGTCAGTGGGTAGAGCATCGGCCCGGGGACCGAAGGGGTCCTGGGTTCGATTACAGTCAAGGGCGCAGGCCCGGTTGTGGGCTCGATCCCCAGGAGCGGGTGTGCAGGAAGCAGCGGACGGGTGATCCTCTGTCATCCTGGACGTCTCCATCGCTCTCTCCCTCTCCCTTCCTCTCAGAAATCAATAAAAATGTATTAAATAATAATTTAGAAAAAAGAATGAATAAAACAAAGTGAAAAACAGCCATTCTCCGGAGCATTGTCCAAACCCCTTGCGGTTCTGCTTCCCGGCAAGTGTGGACAGTTTGACTCAAGCCAGTGATGCCAACTTACTTGGTTGTTGGTTTTTGTGGGGGTGGGTTTTTGTTGTTGTTGTTTTTTTAGGAGGGTCACGTGTATGTAGACTTCAGTGAGCCAGAGACTGAACCAAAAGGGGAGAATGATGATTTTTATTTTTTTAAATGTATTTTATTTATTTATTTTTTTACAGAGAGGAAGGGAGAGGGATAGAGAGTTAGAAACATCGATGAGAGAGAAACATTGATCAGCTGCCTCCTGCACACTTCCTACTGGGGATGTGCCCACAACCAAGGTACGTGCCCTTGACCGGAATCCAACCTGAGACCTTTTAGTCAGCAGGCAGATGCTCTATCCACTGAGCCAAACCAGTTAGGGCTCCATAAGCTAGAATATGCGGAACACTTCCGTTTCACGGTCAAGACAGGATCAGAGGCCATGGATCCCGACAACAGATCGGTCTGTTTCATTCTGTCTTTTTCCGTGGATACATCTACTGCCGCGTCTCAATTTATAAGCGAAACCTAGACAACCTACAAGAATGCGTTTTGTAGTTTACCTAGGAAGAATACAGAAAACATAGCTGTTATTTTCGGTGAAGAAAGTTAATTTTGTACAGTTTATTTCAACATAAATGAAATGTGAATTTGTTTAAAAGAGAAACAAAGCAGCGAAATTAAAACGGGGGTGGGGGGGTGGGGGGGTGGAGAGGATAAGAGGGAGGGGTTGACCTATGCCGTTTCGAAATGGCGGCGGCCAAGTCCCTGGAGCCAAAATGGAGGCAGCCTAAGCTCCCTTCTTTGACAGAAAGGATGACTCCTTTATTCCCACACAACTGTGGACGACGAAAGGGGCCACATGCTAACCCGACGAGCTCAGGGGAAGGCCTGCCTGGCGGTCTTGCAACCTGAAAGGCCTAAATCGACCGCAGGGATGGTCTGAAGGGAGGCTGTCACTAAGAGCACTTGTGGTGGGTAGTCGCGTCCTAGGCCTGAGTCTTCCCTGACCAGGTCAGCGTTTACCTTAACTGAACCTATGGTCCTTTTGCATGTAAGACAACACACCTCTGAAATGTCAGAGGAGCTTGTAACATTAGCCCCCCTACTCTCTCCCCCTCCCCCCACCTCCGCGCCCCGCCCCCCCCCCCCCCCCCCCACACACACACAAGCAAATGCCCCTGGGTGCCCTGCAGGAAAGAGACCATAAATTCCTTCATTGTTATTGTTATCACGTGTATTGTTGCCTGTTAACTATCTATCCTGCACCCACCTCAGGAAAAGAAGTAGGTGTAGCCCTGGCCGGTTTGGCTCAGTGGGTAGAGCCGAGGTCAGCCTGTGGCAGACCTTAAGGTCCTGGGTTCGATTCGGGGCCAGGGAGCATGCCCACCCTGGTCACGGGCTCGAGCCCGACTATGGGGCATGCAGGAAGCCGCCGATCCCCGATTCTCCCTCATCAATGATGTTTCTCTCTCCCTCCCTCTCTGCAATCAATAAAAATGTATTTTTTAAAAAAGAAGTATGCATCTATCATTTTGCTTTATATCCAATCCCAGAGGTGTACCCCCACTCCCCACCCCACCCCCCCTTTCCTCCCTCCCTCCCTCCCTCCCTCCCTCCCTCCCTCATCTATCACCAGTGGATTTTCTGTAACCCACGTATGTCTCCTCCTTGGATTGGATTGTCACGTATAAAACAAAGTAACGCCTCAGCCGGTTTTGGTCAGTGGGTAGAGCATCGGCCTGGAGACCGAAGGGTCCCGGGTTCAATTTCAGTCAAGGGCACAGGCCCGGTTGTGGGCTCGATCCCCAGTAGCGGGTGTTTCTATCGCTCTCTCCCTCTCCCTTCCTCTCAGAAATCAATAAAAATGTATTAAATAATAATTTAGAGAAAGAATGAATAAAACACAGTGAAAAACAGCCATTCTCCGGAGCATTGTCCAAACCCCTTGCGGTTCTGCTTCCCGGCAAGTGTGGACAGTTTGGCTCAAGGAAACTCATGAAAGTTCTCTACGGGTTTGCATGTTTTTCCGTGAACACGACGTATACACCTGCTGGTTTCTGAGGGCGAGGCAACAGAGTCTGTCCATGAGGTCCGCTGTGAAAGGGTAGAGGCGTCTGTTTCTGCTGTCAGAAGCCAGGTCACCCTTAGGAAGAGTGTAGAAAACAACAACAACAAAAGACAGAAATTGGATTTACCAAGAGAAAACACACAGAAGCGAACCGAGGGATGCTCCGAGGACTGTGAGAGGGAATCTCCCCTTCTCCTCACTCATACCGCTTTTGGAAAAACGGCAATGATCCTAAGAGGTGAAGGTCCTGAAGCTCTCGGAGACGCCGACCACCGACCGACCGGCCGGGGCTACTTTCCCCGTTCTTAACCCTACCCAACCAAGTCTCCCTCTCCCTGGGAGTCAAGCTTGTGTGCCCACAGCGGTAGGTAGGGGTACCCCACCGACCGACCGACCGACCGACCGACCGACAGACGGCTGTTTTAAAATCAGAACCTGTCCCCTTTCAATGAGGGCATGGGACAGGGGCAACCTATATTTTCCTGCTCAAATCGTCCCCAATTCACCTGATAGGGACTCAGAGGTTTGTCTCTGTCTGTCTGCATGTCTGTCTTTAAGCCAGTGACGCCCACATATGTTGGTTGTTGGTTTTTGTGGGGTTTTATTAGAAGGGTCGTGAGACTTCAATGAGCCAGAGACTGAACCAACAGGGGAGAATGTGATGGTTTTTATTTTTTTAAATATACTTTATTTATTTATTTATTTATTTATTTTTACAGAGAGGAAGGGAGAGGGATAGAGAGTTGGAAACATCGATGAGAGAGAAACATCCATCAGCTGCCTCCTGCACACTCCCTACTGGGGATGTGCCCGCAACCAAGGTACATGCCCTTGACCGGAATTGAACCCGGGACCCTTGAGTCCGCAGGCTGACGCTCTATCGCAGTGATGGCGAACCTATGACACAACTCATTTTTTTTTTTTTTGGTTGATTTATTCTTTGTTAAATGGCATTTAAATATATAAAATGAATATCAGAAATATAAGTCTTTGTTTTACCATGGTTGCAAATATCAAAAAATTTCTATATGTGACAGGGCACCAGAGTTAAGTTAGGATTTTTCAAAATGCTGGCACGCCGATCTCAAAAGGTTCGCCATCGCTGCTCTATCCACTGAGCCAAACCGGTTAGGGCAAGAATGATGATTTTTAAAAAGGGAACATCCCGAGAGGAATCTCACCTGGAGATGGACTAAACGTATGTCTGTTTGCCAACAGTCCTTTCTCCATGATGAACTTCCACGACAGAGCCCGAGCGACCCGATTCATGGGGGACCCTCCCCGCTCAGAATGGCCCCAAGCAGCCCCAGAGGCTGGCAGAGACGCCTCTCACTCTCGCCTCTCACTCTCGGCTCGGCTCGGCTCGGCTCGGCTCGGCTCGGCTCGCTACCCATGTGTCTCCGTAGATGGGGAACCGGGCCCCGCGTTCCCTTGAGAGTCCCCTGACCTGAGGGCTGAGAGGAAGGGAGCGCTGGGGTGGGGGATGGGGAGTAGGGGGTGGGGTATGGAGCAAGCGGGAGGGGAGGAGGGAGGTCAGGGCGATTCATTCCAATGGATCTCACTCCAGGGCTTGCTTCATTCAAATGCAGAAAGCTCTCCGGTGACGTCAGGGCCTCGGACCTCCCTCGCCTCGGGCTTCTCCGAGTTCCCCCACCCTCAGGCCGGCAGCTCACCAACTTCAGGGAGGGAGGGAGGGAGGGAGGGAGGGAGGGAGGGAGGGAGGGAGGCTGTTGGAGAAAACCGGCCCGGCCTGTCCGGGTGGGAAAGAGTGCCCTCTATCGGCCAACCCAGGAACCAGCCCTCACCCGTTTAGGAATCCCGCGAGGGGGGGTGGGGAGCGAGAGGGAGGGGTTTGAGGGGCGTGAGTCCAGGGTCCAAGGCGAAGGTCAACAGTAGATCTCGGCGTCTTAGATCCCCTAGGAGGAGAGACATAGGTGGGAGTGGAGCGATGAGGGTCGCGGGAGGCCTGGTGAGGGATGATTTGACTCAATAACCCCGGGTCACCAGACCGGCCAGCACACTCTGCTCCAGTTGCCGGTTTTGATCATCCATCCCTCCACCCCCACCCCCCACCGCACACACCGCTCCAAGTGTGCCACTCACGACAGACACCCTTTTATCATTCATCTTTAACTTCCCCGTGGATGGATGGATGGATGGATGGATGGATGTGTGAACATCAAAAAAGATTCAAATCTGTGGAGAATGTCTGTGAGTTCATTTGAGGCAATTGCCAGGAAGCAGATTCTCAACATAATGGGATAACACTCTGTAGAATGGAGGGTGTGTGTGTTTTAACCTTGTTGTATACATGTCAAGCAAAAGAGGAGATGTAAGTGGGTTACATGAACTCCGTTGGTGATAGATGAGGGAGGCCAGAGAAGGCAAAGCGGGGGTGGGGGTGGGGGGGCAGGAAACCTCTGGGATTGGATAAAAATTAAAATAAAATGACAGACACATACTTCTCTTACTTAGGTTGGCGTAGGATAGGTAACAGTCAGCAACGTACTCAATAAAAATAAGGGGATTTAAAAAGGAAAATTACACCCTAGCCGGTTTGGCTCAGGGGAGATAGAGCGTCGGCCTGCAGACTAAAGGGTCCCAGGTTCGATTCAGGTCAAGGGCACATGCACGGGTTGCGGGATGGATCCCCGGCGCCGCCGCCCGCTCCCCCCCCACCCCCCACCCCACCTCCCAGGAGGGGGTGTGCAGGAAGCAGTGGATCCATGATTATCTTTCATCATTGATGTCTCTCTCTCTCTCTCTCTCTCTCTCTCTCTCTCTCTCTTTCCCCCCATCTTTGAACTCAATAAAAACACTATAAAAAAGAAAGATTGACCTTTGTCAGGGAAGGTAGCAGCCTAGGACATGACTACTCACCATCACTGTTTGTTTGTTAAACTTTTAATTTCTGTCCATGGATGGATGGATGGATGGATGGATGGATGGATGGATGGATGAGTGGGTGGATGGATGTGTCCTCCCTCCCTCCCTCCCTCCCTCCCTCCCTCCGCCCACCCGTCCGCTCACCCGCTTTCCACGGGAAATCCTCAGTCTCATGTCACACACTCACTGGTGATTACACTCGCTGCCTCCTTCCTCCCTGTGAAAAAGAGGAAGTTAAATGGACGAACCTGAAAGAGCCCCACAGGTGGCAACCGTGAAGCAAGTGCACACACATGTGTGCGTGTGTGGCATTTGTCAACAATGTAAGAAATCCTCCAACCTGTGCAGAATTTCTGTGAGTGTCTTTCAGCCAAACTGTCCAGAAATGTCGCTCGTACGCCGGGAAGCACAATCTCAACGGCGGGAGATGATGTTCCAAAGAATGGCAATGTCGGCCCCCTTATTTTATACACTCCAATCCCAGGAGGAGACCGTACGTGGGTTACATGAAATCCACTGGTGACATTTTAGGGAGGCGGGAGAAAGCAAAGCGGGCAATCCCCCCCCCCCCCCGCCACCCCCCCCCCCCCCCCCCCCACACACACACACAGGAGTCCTCTCATGGGGCGAACCAACCGTGACTCTAAAGTCGTGATCCTGACCCCGGGAGTTGTATTAAAAATCAAGCTAAAGGAGTGTGAATGTAAACTGTAGGCTTATCAAAGGTTCAAAGGAGGTCTGTGTTTACCACCATTGAAAGAAAACAAACCAAGAAAGAGATCAAGGGTGGGTCAAAACATCCTCTCTGGGACTGGGAGGGAGAGAGTTCCTGCATCTGTCCAAGAGGGTCATCTGCAGTGTTGAAAAGCCAGGGTTCAGCAACAGGGGATATTTTCTTCCTCTCAGGGATCATGAAAAGCATCCATGACAGTAAGGGGTTGAGTATGGGGTGGGTGCTGTCATTGAAAAGGCTAGGTGAGCAGGGAGAGCTATGCCATTTACAGGCATACCCTATCCACTTTTCCTTTCACAGAATTTACACAATGACTTAATGTTTAGTTTTGAATGGCATTACTTCTTGAGTCTCCTCCTCATTGTTTCCAAGTCTTTGGTTGATACTCAGGTGTAGGACGAATGTGTGTATGTATGTATGTATGTATGTATGTATACTGTGTGTGAGCCCCAGGATGGACAGAATCTGGGGGGGGGGGGGCGGTGAGTGGAATAGACTGGAATGGAGTGGAGGAGCGGGGGAGCAAGAGGAAGGGAGAGAATTGGAGGGAGGCAGGAGGGAAACTGGAGAAGAGAGGATGCCAAAGGACCTCGTTAGTTAATGACACCGGGCATGGCTCTTATTCTGAGTTTTTTGTTTGTTTTCCTCGAATGCCACGTATGCAGAAAACAACCTGTGTGAAGTTCAACTAAGGTCACCCACACAAGAATAAGGACTACCCATTGACTGCAAGGCTCTGTAGTAGGTCGCCCGCTGTTTGCACTTGGCAGAGACTCAAATCTGAGGCAAGGGGAAGAGCGAGTAAGCTGGAGTAGAAGAGGGAGAGGTGTGTCCCCTACCCCTAGGAACCAAGTTTAGGGGGTTGAAGGGCCAAAAAAATAGAATAAAATAAAAAGAAAAAAGAAAGGAAGGAAGGAGGGGGAGAGAGGAGAGAGAGAGAGAGAGAGAGAGAGAGAGAGAGAGAGAGAGAGAGAGAGAGAGAAAGAAAGAAAGAAAGAAAGAAAGAAAGAAAGAAAGAAAGAAAGAAAGAAAGAAAGAAAGAAAGAAAGAAAGAAAGAAAGAAAGAAAGAAAGAAAGAAAGAAAGAAAGAAAAAAGAAAGAGAAAGAGGAAGGTCCTCGGTTCAGTCCTGACTATGACTTTCTGGGGCATGGCAGGGCACGGCACGGCACACCCGGTCGGTCGCCGCGAGTGGTGTGGTTTGTGGTTTCCAGCCAGAAACCCCACTGTGGTCCACTTCAGTCCACCTCATACCTTTCCTGGCTGGGGAGAGTTCCTTTGGATCACAAGGACAAACCCAAAGGAGGACAAAGTTCAGAATGCCTAATTCACCCCTGCCCATTTCTACACGACAAAGCCGTCCATAGTGTCCAAGTGACCTGCATTTTTCATGTCTGCGAAAGAAGTTTCCATTTGAGGTACAGGTACTGCTTTGTGTTATTTAGAATGGATGTGCCTCCATCCAAAGTGCTAGTATGGCGATCCACTGCCTTCCATTCATGCCCCCCTGTCTGCCGACTGCGCAGGCGCTGTCCCTGATTTGGCTCCGCCCTGTGACGACAACGGACCAGCCCGGCCCTCTGGCCGACCTCGCTTTGAGGCTTATAAAAGCGGTCACCAGGAAGGTGGCGCATGACAAGGACAGGTTGCATCGTCATCATGTCATCACCAGGGTGGTGAGAACGCAGGGTCCGGTACTGGGGGGGGGGGGGGGGGGGGGGGAGGCGGGGAGGGCGCGTTTGAAAGCTTCATATTCTCATTCTCATTCTCTCTCTCTCTCTCTCTCTCTCTCTCTCTCTCTCTCTCTCTCTCTCGTTTCCACCTAGCAGTCAAGAAGGACAGACACTCCCACGATGCGGATGAAGGACTGTCAGACTTTGAAATTTCCTCCGCGAGCGAATATAGGGCGATTTAGGAATTTCCTTTCAGTGAACACGCCCCGCACTGTGCCGCCGCCGCCTGGAAACATCCCTAAAGGGTTGAAGCGTTGATACGAATAGAAACAGGACGGGTAAGCATTGCAACGTGTTTTCTGGGGTTTTGTTTGAGAGACCCATACATGTATAACGCTGTGATAAGCCGGGCTGTACATATAAAAATGAATGAATGAATGAATGAATAAATAAATAAATAAATAGTAGTAAAGGTGGATTCATGATAAGAATGTGTCATTGTATGCGGGCTGTACGTGAAAGAAAGAAAGAAAGAAAGAAAGAAAGAAAGAAAGAAAGAAAGAAAGAAAGAAAGAAAGAAAGAAGAAAGAAAAGTCCTAACCGGTTTGGCTCAGTGGATAGAGTGTCAGCCTGTGGACTGAAAGGTCCCAGGTTCGA
>NW_027223831.1:155000-159568 GCF_028538775.1 Myotis yumanensis
CGAGCGGAGGGTGTCCGCTGCGTCAGAGAGACCACGGGCGTGACACCGAGGTCGGGCCGGGTTCCGCACCCCTTCCCTTCCACGCACCGCCGTCGGACGGGGAGGAGAGGAGAGGGGCCCGCGGGCAGAGCGAGAAGAGCGGTCCCATTCGCCAAGGAATGTCCGTCCCTCGGCTGGCGCGGCTTAGGCCCGGCCCGGGAGAGCGCGACGTCACCACATCGATCGGACGGCAACAAAAAACGGGGCGAGAAGAAGGGAAACGTGGCGGGGACAACCGTCCGGAGCACGAGCCTGCGCTTCAGCCTCGCCACGTAAAGCCCTTCGCTCTCTTCTCACGCGGAGGAGGAAGACCACGGTCCGTGGGGACGGGGCCCGAGACGTACAGCAGCCGGCGCGCGCAGGCCCGAGGCGTACGGCTTTCGCTCGTGCGGCCGGGGACGTGGGGGGAGTCAGGCTCCGGGTCGCGGCCGAGAACCTCCCGGGGACACCCCCCGTCGTCCAATCACCCGAGGACAGCGTGTCCACAGTCATCTCGTGGTACAAAATGCCAACTTTAGGCAAAACACGGACGGTGCCCGGTGACGGGGGCCTCTGTCTACAGGTCACGCCTGACTCCCGGAAGCGAGTCGCGGCCACAGGAGACCCCACGGGACCCCATCGCCACCAAAGAAGGGCGGGGGGGGGGGGGGGGGTTGGACGGGACTATCTGGTCGACCCCCCAAAGCCAGTAAAGAGAGCGTGCCACGGACAGGCGGCAGCAAGAGGGAGAGGGCCGGGCCGTCCACGGCCTCCCTCACCACTTGGCACGCCTGGGCAACGGCCCGGTCAAACGTGCTTCCGAGTCGGGACTTTGAAAAAATTCCGCCCGGCGCCTAGAACCACCGTGTCGTTGGAAGGCCCGGCCGCGGCGTCGGCGCAAGCCCGCTCGCGGAAAAACGAAGAAACGTTATCTGACGACCGGGACCACGAGTGCGCTCGTACCGACCCGCCTCGCCCTCCGCCGTCCTCCACGCACCGCCCGTGCCGGCCCCCACCTACGGAGCTCCGCGACTCGGATAACGGCCCCAAAGTCGAGCCCGGTGACCGCGGCACACTCGGGCACACGCCCGCCCGCGCAGCCCGGGCGACCACTGAACGCGCGCACGCTCCCGCCTCAGAATCGGGACTTTGAAAAATTTCGCGGAAGGCGCCTCTGACGGACGGACGGACGGACGAACCCGCAGGAGCGGACGCGGACACACGGCACCAGTCGCCCGGCACGTCGCGCAGGCACGCGCCCGCGCCGAAATCAATAGAAGCGGGAGGTGGGGGGGGGGGGGGCGCCTCGGGCAGGACGGCGTCCCGGCGCAAGCCACCCTCTCCGGCTACGCCCGCGGCGGCGGCCCCGGTCGGTCCCCGCGGAGGGGCGACAGCGAGTGCCGGGCCACACGTCGCGGCGGCGCCGGCGGCGGCGGGCACTCACTCCTTCAATGGCCCCGCCGCAGGTCCAATCTCCGGAGAACCGGACAGGCACCGACGGAGCGGCGCGAGCCAACCTCTGCGGCTACGCCCGCGGCGGCGGCCCCGGTCGGTCCCCGCGGAGGGGTAACAGAGTGCTGGTCGACCCGCCCTAGCGGCCCACCTCCCCAGAGGCGGCAGCCACTCACTCCTTCAGCATTGCTGCAGGTCCAATCTCCGGAGAACGGGCCGCGTACCGACGGACCGGCGCCGCCGGCAAGATCCCGACAGCGCCGCCGGCACCCTGGAAGTTGGCCTCGGGCACTGCAGCCGCTTCCCCTCCCTAGATGCTCCGCAAGGAAGAAACGATATAAAAGCGGCCGCCAGGTGGCTCCCGACAAGCGGCGCGAACCTCAGCGGGACGGATCCGGATCTCGGGCCGGCAAGGGCGTCCCGCCGCCCGCCCGGAGGGCCGATCGCGTCCCGGGCCCCCACCCCCAACCCCCTCCGGGACGGCACGGCGCCACCGAACGCGGGGGCGGGGGGGGGGGGGGGGGGGGAGGGCCTAGGATAATCTTTTTCTCGGAGGATGGCCGGAACAAACACGGGGGCGGGCCGAGCGGGCCATTCGAAAGTGAAAGACTTCCTCGGAGTCGCACACCACCACTACCCACCCACCCCCCCCCCCCCCCCACACACACACACACACACACACACACACCCCGCAGGCCCAAGACGTCCCGGCGCCTGCCTCCCTCTCTCCCTCTCTCCCTCTCTCCCTTCCCGGGAGACATTAAAAAAAAAATTTTATTAAATATTTTATTGATGTTTTACAGAGAGGAAGGGAGAGGGATAGAAACATCCACGAGAGAAACATCGAGCAGCTAGCTGCCTCCTGCACACCTCCTACTGGGGATGTGCCCGAAACCAAGGTACATGCCCTTGACCGGAATCGAACCTGGGACACACACACACACACACACACACACCCCGCTGCCCCCCACCCCCACCCCCGCCCCACCCCCGTCGAGTCCGCAGGCCAACGCTCCATCCACTGAGCCAAACCAGTTAGGGCACAAAAACACTTTTGCCGCCAAGGAGCTGAAACCTACATGAGGCAGTACTCACGGATCGTCTCGTCTTTTCTCTCTCTCTCTCTCTCTCTCTCTCTCTCTCTCAATTATTGGGGAGACACCGGTTCATAAAACCATACGGGCTTTAAAGTAAAATAAAAAATGAATAAATCAGATATGAATAAATAGGAATCTTTGTATGGAACTAAACAAAAAACAACAACAAAAACATTCAGGTTATTCAAGTGGACAACTCAAGAAAATATCATCTGAATACATACATACATACATACCACATCCAGGGTGCAAGCGGGAAGCATCATCGAAATGCTAGGGCAAAAAAATCTATTTTTTTAAAAGGCTCCCAAAGAATGAATAAACAACTGGAACAACAACTCTCTCTCTCTCTCTCTCTCTCTCTCTCTCTCTTTCTATCTCTCCCTCCTTCCCTTCCTCCCACTCCCTTCCAACCCTCTTTAAAAAACCAAACAAACAAACTAGCCCTAGCCGGTTTGGCTTGGTGGATAGTACGTCAGCCTGCGGAATGAAGGGTCCCAGGTTTGATTCCGGTCAAGGGCACATACCTGGGTTGTGGGCTCGATCCCCAGTACGGGGTGATGGGGTGTGCAAGAGGCAGCCGATCGATCCATGATTCTCTCTCATCACTGATGTCTCTCTCTCTCTCTCTCTCCCACTCCCTCCCTGCCTCCCTCCCTCCCTCTCCCTTCCTCTCTGAAATCAATGAAAATATATTTTTTAAAAGATCAGGAATCAGTGTAGAACGGTGTGTGAAAACACTTGGCATTCACTTCTAAATGGCAGGAAACAGAGTGATAGTGTTGTAAAAAACTTGCGATATAAAGCAGCACACTGTAGAACAGTATTTGACACCACTTGGAATTCACATCTAAATGGCTGGAAACTATCTAAAATTGTTCGCAATCACTTCAAAATCACTGATCTAGATCAGGAAGCAGTGTAGGACAGTGTCGGGCAACACTTGGGAATCACTTCTAAAGTGCAGGACACTGTACAACAGTTTTGGAAACCACTTGAAAATTCACTTACAAATGGCAGGAAACGGTGCAAAAGTGTTTGAAAACACTTGGAAGTCACTGGTAGCGTTCTAAGATGCCAGAGAGGAAAATGTCACCGAGGCCAAAATCTTACCTCCACCTTCTTAGGGTTTGTGGAGGAGGCGGCCCTGAAAAATTCACCTGACACACCGGGGGGGGGGGGGGGGGGCGGCAGGGAGACATGAGGGCAACGTTTTCTTTCCCTCAAGTGTCTGATGTGACAAGGGGAGCGCTCCTAAGGAGACCGTGGAAGAGCCGCATCCACGCTTTTTCAGACTGGGTTGAAAAGAGAGGGGCGATTGTGGGCAAGCCACTTAGTAGGCGGGGAGGCGAAAGGAGAGATGAGGGAGGCCCGTTCCTACAGATTCCTCTGCCTCTCAGCTGGCTTCCTGTCTAAAGTGCAAAAAACGAGTCCCCGTGTGCGCTCGTCGTCATCTCTCCCCCCACCCCCGCCCCCTCCATCTTTATGTCCAGTTGGAGTCTTTTTTGCCATCTGGCCACTTTGGAATATTGTCTCTGGCTCGCCTGAGCGGCTGCGGTGGCGGCATAGTCACTTCAGGAAGGAAAGGAGAAGATCGGCTTGGTTCCAGGCACCGAATTGTGGCAGAGGCAGGAGGGCGGGGGGGTCGGGGGGACGGGGGGACGGACAGGAGTCATTCGCTGAGCGGGCCCCCAACGTATTTCTAAGACAGTGAGCGACTCTGGTAAGGGCATGCGGTAGGAGGAGAGCAGCTGGAGTTCTGTTTGTTGGCTGGGGGCTTGCAGGGGATGGGGAGGGCCTGGGGTCCGTTTGCTCCTTTGTTGATGTCATTTTCTCTTTCTTTCTTTCTTTCTTTCTTTCTTTCTTTCTTTCTTTCTTTCTTTCTTCTTTCTTTTTCTTTCTTTCTCTTTCTCTTTTTTAAAACAAAGGTGAAGAACTCTTCGGGTGGAGGTATTTCTGCAAAAAAGTCTGGCAGGACAGGACATGGGGGTATGCGGGCCA